>NC_055972.1:2397395-2399895 GCF_018492685.1 Alosa sapidissima | reverse complement strand
CACACGCACACACACAAACGAAGAAACAAGCAGACTTTTGGGAGTACCTGGGTTGGGATGATATGATCATAGATTATATAGTTAAAGAAACTATTACATGAACAATAAATGGATGGAACCTTTATAAACATTTGTTATTGTTATTTATAAACATTTGTTATTGTTATTTATAAACATTTGTTATTCTTATAACGTGTTATTCACAAGCATTTGTTATTGTTGTTTATGAACATGTCGTCTTATTATTTATAAACATTTGTTGTTGTTTATAAACATTTGTTATTGCAGCATTATCATTGTAATAAGTAATAGGATGAAGATAATAACTACTTTCCCTCTCCTCTCCTCCCTCTCTCTCTTCTCTCTCTCTCCTCTCCTCCCTCTCTCTCTTCTCTCTCTCTCCTCTCCTCCCTCTCTCTCTTCTCTCTCTCTCCTCTCCTCCCTCTCTTTTCTCTCTCTCCTCTCCTCCCTCTCTCTCTTCTCTCTCTCTCCTCTCCTCCCTCTCTTCTCTCTCTCTCCTCTCCTCCCTCTCTCTCTTCCCTCTCTTCTCCTCCCTCTCCCTGATCTCTCTCTTCTCCCTTTTTTCTTCTCTCCTCCTTCTCCCTGATCTCTCTCTCCTCTTTTCTTCTCTCCTCCCTCTCCTTGTTCTCTCTCTCTTCTCCTCTCCTCCCTCTCCTTGTTCTCTCTCTTTTCTTCTCTCCTCCCTCTCCCTGTTCTCTCTCTCCACTCCTCGCTCTCCCTGTTCCCTCTCTCCTCTCCTCCTCCTGCAGTGATAAGATCCTGAAGCTGCTTGTGGAGCTGGTAGGTTCTCAGGTGAAGCTGGTTGCCGTGGCAGCGCTGCGTCTGACGCGTGCGCTCCTGCTGAAGTATGAGTGGCGCGTGTCCTACGCCACCGAGGGCGGAGTCAAGGCCGTGCTCAGCAGCATGCAGGAGTTCCCCACCTGCACGCAGGTGCAGCAGATCGCCCTCGCGGTACGTCTAACACACACACACACACACACATCAGAGGAGGCTCCTTCATTGAGGAAAGGGAGGAACACCCTCCCTAAAATTTCAGAGAAAAATAAAAAATATGTAAAGTAAATTACTAATCTGATAAATTACTGTTAAAATTACTATTTGAACACTTTGAATGAACAAAATCGTTCCCCTAGGTCAAAATGCCAACAGCACCCCCTATCGCAATTGAAAATTACTGTATGGAGGAGCTTCCTCCTCAAGCCCCTCATTGAAGTCCATTATAAACGCCTCGGACCCCAGTGGCTCGTGAATCACATCGTTTTCAATGGCCAAGGGAGGTAGCTCCTCCGTACAGTAATTTTCAATTGCGATAGGGGGTGCTGTTTTTAGCGGCAACGGTGAACTAATGAGCAGCTAGCTGCTCTGCAAGCAAGAACGTTATCGGCAGTCATACAACTAAGAATCTTGTGTTGAATGGAAAGCTTGTTTTTTTGCTCCTGAAATAAACAGTACAATGGAATCAGAGGACAATGTCCATCTTTTATACATTCAAATACAGTGCAAAGGTTAGGATCAAAGCAGGAAGACCAGTTCCAAAAATGAAGGATGGTAAGGCTAGTGTAGGCTACTGAATGCTACGTAGTATGACATAGCCAACTCATGACTAACTGGTAACGTTAGCACTGGTCTGTTACAAACGTGGACAGTTCAGGGATTTGGTGATAAAACGTTTTCGGATTGCCTTGTTATAATCATCCAAGTTATGCCTCAACTAAACAATTGTTAAATAATGTTCTTGTTGTTAATATGTTCTTGTTTTCACCGTTCTAACTGTATCTTAGGATGGTTACATTGTTAATGAATGTTTCAGACCATGATGCATTCCTTTAATGACGTCTTCAATAACATTTGCCTTTCGAGTATAAATTCCCACTTAGCTATTACAACCTGTCTTTAAATTATAGCAATTTGGCTTTAAAAACAATAGCATGTTACAAATAACCACATTTAAGGTCTATTTTTAATGGTAAATATAGTTACATGGTTTTATAAAACAAGTGTCTATTTTTAGCATTATAGACTTGTAGCAAATGTAGCTATTACATTGAGCAAAACCTCCAGACTTTCCATAATTTTGCACATCTGGAAAACAGTATTTCATAACTAGACCTACATATCTTCCCTGACTTCCCAGACCTAAATTTACATTTATTTACATTTACATTTATTAATTTAGCACTATTATCCAAAGTGACTTGTATATTTAAATTATATTACAAAGTATATTGTTCCTGGAGGAGTTTGGGGTTAAGTGCCTTGCTCAAATGCACAATGGTGGAAGCCAAGAATTGAATCCACAACTTTTCTGGCTGCTGCATGTTAGCCTAGCTCCTTAGGTCAGACCCCCCCCCCCCCCCCCCCAATAATGTCAGAACAGCATTTATTGCACAACATTGCCAGTTAAAATGCTACATAGTACATGCTGCTGCTATAAATGTGTCTGGGTAAGCGGCCTACATACTCGTTCACATATGCCACC
>NC_055972.1:2369895-2392395 GCF_018492685.1 Alosa sapidissima | reverse complement strand
TCCACGCCATCCCACGCCACGCCATGCCACGCCATGCCATACCACACCACACACACCACACCCCACCACACCACTCCACTCCACACCACTCCACACCCCACCACACCACACCACTCCACACCACTCCACACCACACCACACCACACCACACCACACCACACCACACCCCACCACTCCACACCACACACTCCACACCACACACTCCACACCCCACCACACCACACACTCCACACCCCACCACACCACACACTCCACACCACTCCACACCCCACCACACCACTCCACACCACTCCACTCCACTCCACTCCACTCCACTCCACTCCACTCCACACCACTCTGCTCAGCACTGGCTAATGCCAACATACACAACACAGTCACACGGTGTAGTGGACTCTCCAAGATGGAAGATGGCCTTTGGGAAAAGGCTGTGTGTGTGTGTGTGTGGTGTGTGTGTGTTTGCAACAGCAAACCCAGTGGACATCATTAGCTAATGATTCATATCCTGACTCATGTGATGACCCCAGACCCTCTCTGTTTAACCTCCTGGTTCTGTGTCTGTGTGTGTGTGTGTCTGACTCATGTGATGACCCCAGACCCTCTCTGTTTAACCTCCTGGTTCTGTGTCTGTGTGTGTGTGTGTCTGACTCATGTGATGACCCCAGACCCTCTCTGTTTAACCTCTGGTTCTGTGTGTGTGTGTGTGTGTGTGTGTGTGTGTGTCTGTGTGTGTCTGACTCATGTGATGACCCCAGACCTGTTTAACCTCTGGTTCTGTGTGTGTGTGCGGTCCTCTCAGGTGGTGCAGCAGTTCATCCGCTTCCTGTACCGGCTGGCGTCGCTGAATAAGGACTACGCCGTCGTCATGTGCCGGCTGGGCACCAAGGACGCGCTGGTCAAGGCCCTGGACAAGCACAGCACCAATCTGCTGCTGGTCACCGAGCTGCGCGACCTCATCAGCGACTGCGAGAAGTACGCCAGCCTCTACAAGAAGATGACCACTAGTGTCCTTGCAGGATGCATCCAGGTGAGGGCACAGGAGGGGTGCTGGGTTTGAGGGGGGGTATTTGAGGTGGGGTAACTGATCCAGGTGAGGGGACCGGAGGGCTGTGGGGTATTTGAGGGGGGGTATTTGGGGTGGGGTAACTAATCCAGGTTAGGGGACAATATAGCGGTGGGATTGAGGGGGGGTATTTGAGGTGGGTTAACTAATCCAGGTGAGGGGACAGGAGGGCAGTGGGGTATTTGAGGGGGGGTATTTGAGGTGGGGTATTTGAGGGGTATTTAATTTGGCTCCTCAGAACGATATTTCTCTCTGTTCTCGCTTTTATCTCGCTCCATCTCTCCCTCCCTCCCTCTCTCCATCTCTCCCTCTCTGTCCTTCCTCCCTCCATCTCTCCCTCCCTCCCTCTCTCCATCTCTCTCTCCCTCCCTCCCTCCCTGTCTCAGATGGTTCTGGGCCAGATAGAGGAACACAGGCGGAGCCACCAGCCCATCAACATTCCCTTCTTTGATGTGTTCCTGCGGAACCTGTGCCAAGGTCAGATGCCATGCTGTGCCCACTGGACCAGTATTATCTCAGTGTGTGTGTGTGTGCGTGTGTGTGTAGTGTGTATCTGAAGCGTCTGAGTGTCCCTCCTGTCCTCTGTAGGGTCCAGTGTGGAGCTGAAGGAGGATAAGTGTGTGTGTGTGTGTATCTGAAGCAGTGCCCCTCCTGTCCTGCAGGGTCCAGTGTGGAGCTGAAGGAGGATAAGTGCTGGGAGAAGGTGGAGGTGTCCTCCAACCATCACCGTGCCAACAAGCTCACTGACAAGAACCCCAAAACCTACTGGGAGTCCAACGGCTGCACGGGCTCCCATTTCATCAACATCTACATGCTCAAGGGTGTAGTCATCAGGTACACACACACACACACACACACACCAACATCATCTACATGCTCAAGGGTGTAGTCATCAGGTACACACACACACACACACCATCAACATATACATGCTCAAGGGTGTAGTCATCATGTACACACACTCACACTCACACACACACACCATCAACATATACATGCTCAAGGGTGTAGTCATCAGGTACACACACTCACACACACAAACACACACCATCAACATCTACATGCTCAAAGGGTGTCATCAGGCACACACTCACACACACACAACTTTTACTTGCTCAAGTCAAGTCAAGTCTAGTCAGTTTTATTTGTATAGCGCATTTAACGTGCACAGAGTGCAACCCAAAGCGCTCCACATAGGCTAAGACATTGTCATTGACACATAGACTAACAAAGACAATAGCGGACGAAGCGGCGTAGTCGCCAGTTACCCGTGACACCAAGACATAGAACTACATTTAAGAAATAACAAACGCAAAAGATGCCGGACGGAGCGGCGTAGTCGCCAGTGTAGCTCCAGCTGCTTTCCCGAGAAATCCCCTGGACCAGACAGTGAAGTGCAGCACCGGCTCACAGATGGATGGGATGGGTAAGAGGCCCAGGGCAAAAGCTAGCCATAGCTAGCTCCCAATGGACAGACGTTAGCAACATCAGCCGACTTGAAAGCAGTAAAAAGGACTAAGAGAATAACACGAAAACTATCAAAAATAACGTAAATAAAGAGAACATTTAACTAGACAAATCAATACAAAAAATAAACATGACATTACATAAAATTACGAGCATTACATAAAAACAAACAAAAACATGATGCCAGACGGAGCGGCGTGTCTCGCCAGCGTCCCCGTAACCTAGCAACTATTTATACTATTTATACAACTATTATATAAGGGGGTGTTTGTCATCAGGTACACACACACCATCAACATGTACATGTACATGGGTGGCTTCATAAGGAGCACTAATTAAGAAGATCTAATCTGGCCTTCACCAGCTATAGACCCTTTCAACAATAAAAACAAAAACAATGCTTGAACGTTCTATTTGGTTCCCAATCTACTTCCTCTGCATTAAGATAACATATGGAATGTTAAAACGGAAGCCTTGTGGGGCCAACTATGATGCTGATAATGGAACTCTTTTGAAAGGGTCTATAAGATACATTCTCTGCAGATCTACTCTAATCAGTGGTGGTTAACGTGTGTGTATGTGTCCTTCACAGGCAATTGGCGGTGCTAGTGGCTAGCGAAGACTCCAGCTACATGCCCGCACGCATTGTAGTGCTGGGAGGAGACGACCCTGCCAACGTCAACACGGAACTCAACACCGTAAGACAAGTCCGCTACTTTATACCTGCTCAACACCGTAACACAACACAGCCACTTAGTGTTGCTCAACACCGTAACACAACACAGCCACTTTACTGCTGCTCAACACCGTAACACATCTCAGCCACTTAGTGTTGCTCAACACCATAACACAACACAGCCACTTTACAGCTGCTCAACACCGTAACACCACTCAGCCACTTAGTGTTGCTCAACACCATAACACAACACAGCCACTTTACAGTTGCTCAACACCGTAACACAACACAACCTCTTTAGTGTTGCTTAACACCTGAAGACAACAGAGCTTCTCTAGTGTTGCTTGGTTAGTGTGAATGAGACATTTATGAGATAATGATAAATGTCATTACTAGCCTAGTGGTCTCACTGTGCATAGGATAATCCAAAGCCCTCACCACTGTGCGCTGCTGCTCATCGTTTGCTCATGTAATGTAATTACACTGTCTGTATGTCCTTGCAGGTGATAATTACACTGTCTGTATGTCCTTGCAGGTGATAATTACACTGTCTGTATGTCCTTGCAGGTGATCATTACACTGTCTGTATGTCCTTGCAGGTGAACGTGCCTCCATCTGCCAACCGAATCGTTCTGCTGGAGAACATGACTCGCTTCTGGTCCATCGTGCAGATCCGCATCAAGAGATGCCAGCAGGTCAGACCCTATGGCCGCGGCACTGCTATACTATGGCTGCTGTAATATAGGGGTCAGGTTCTATAGCTGTACTATATGGGTCAGGTTCTATAGCTGTACTATAGGGGTCAGGTTCTATGGCTGCTGCACTATAGGGGTCAGGTTCTATGGCTGCTGTAATATAGGGGTCAGGTTCTATAGCTGTACTATAGGGGTCTGGTTCTATAGCTGTACTATAGGGGTCAGGTTCTATGCTGCTGTAATATAGGGGTCAGGTTCTATGGCTGCTGTAATATAGGGGTCAGGTTCTATAGCTGTACTATAGGGGTCAGGTTCTATGGCTGCTGTACTATAGGGGTCAGGTTCTATGGCTGCTGTAATATAGGGGTCAGGTTTTATAGCTGTACTATAGGGGTCAGGTTTTATAGCTGTACTATAGGGGTCAGGTTTTATAGCTGTACTATAGGGGTCAGGTTCTATAGCTGTACTATAGGGGTCAGGTTCTATGGCTGCTGTAATATAGGGGTCAGGTTCTATAGCTGCTGTAATATAGGGCTCAGGTTCTATAGCTGCTGTACTCTAGGGGTCAGGTTCTATAGCTGCTGTACTCTAGGGGTCAGGTTCTATGGCTGCTGTACTGCTATGCTATGGCTGCTGTGCCCTATTAATCAAATGATTAAAATGGCCCAGTCTTGACTTTTTTTTTTTTCTTTTCGTGACCAATTACCTCCAATTACCAGCCAAAAGTGTGACGTAGAGTTGTTTTCCTAGAAAAACATAGCACACAACACAGTTGAATTTTGGTGTGCAGACTTGTCGTGTTTCTGACCTCCATCTCCTCTGTTCTCCTCCATCTCCTCTGTTCTCCCCTGCGTCTCCTCTGTTCTCTCCTGCGTCTCCTCCATCTCCTCTGTTCTCCTCCATCTGCTCTGTTCTCCCCTGCGTCTCCTCTGTTCTCCCCTGTTCCCCTCCATCTCCTCTGTTCCCCTGCGTCTCCTCTGTTCTCTCCTGCGTCTCCTCCATCTCCTCTGTTCTCCCCTGCGTCTCCTCTGTTCTCCTCTGTTCTCTGTTCCCCTGTGTCTCCTCTGTTCTCTCCTGCGTCTCCTCCATCTCCTCTGTTCTCCTCTGTTCTCTGTTCCCCTGCGTCTCCTCTGTTCTCCTGTTCTCTGTTCCCCTGCGTCTCCTCCATCTCCTCTGTTCTCCTCTGTTCTCTGTTCCCCTGCGTCTCCTCTGTTCTCCCCTGTTCCCCTCCATCTCCCCTGCGTCTCCTCTGTTCTCCTGTTCTCTGTTCCCCTGCGTCTCCTCCATCTCCTCTGTTCTCCTCTGTTCTCTGTTCCCCTGCGTCTCCTCTGTTCTCCCCTGTTCCCCTCCATCTCCTCTGCGTCTCCTCGGTTCCCGGTGCTCAGGGTGGCATTGACACGCGTGTACACGGGTTCGAGGTGCTGGGGCCCAAGCCCACCTTCTGGCCCGTGTTCAAGGAGCAGCTGTGCTGCCGCACCTACCTGTTCTACACCACCAAGGCGCACACCTGGTGCCAGGAGATCCTGGAGGACAGGGCTCAGCTGCTGCAGCTCTTCAACAAGTAAAACACACACACACACACACACACACACACACATAAACACACACACACACACACACACACACACACACACACATACATATACACACACTCACACATACATGCACACACACACACACACACACACACACACACACACACACACACAGACACTCACAGGGCTCTGAAATACGAGCAGATGTTTTTTCTTGACCTGTGTGTGTGTGTGTGTGTGTTTGTGTCCCAGGTTGAACAGCGCTCTGAAACATGAGCAGATGTTTGCTGACCGCTTCCTACCTGATGCTGAAGCTGCCGAGGCCCTGGGGCGCACCTGCTGGGAGGCCCTCATCACACCTATTGTGCAGAGCATCACACTCTCAGGTGAGACACACACACACACACACACACACACACACACACACTCCTGCTGGGAAGCCCTCATCACACCAATAGTGCAGAGCATCACACTCTCAGGTGAGACACACACACACACACACACACAAGTGAGACACACACACACACACCTCAGGTGAGACACACACACACACACTTGCAGACGCGCACACACACACACACACACACCCCTCAGGTGAAACACACACACACCCCTCTAACTCCCTGTTGTCCTCTGTCCCCTGCTAGACACCCCGGTGCTGAGCCCCCTGGCCTGGTTGCTGAGTGAGTACCTGGACAATGCTGAGTCGTCCAAGCGCTACAAGACGCGGGCGGCCATCTTTAACTCGCGCGTGCGACGCCTCACACACCTGCTGGTGCACGTGGACACGAGCCGCGTCGACACTGAGGAGCTCAAGCCGCCCGTCAAGTCCAGTGAGTACCTGACGCTCGGGGTGTAGTCCGACCCAGTCGGAACCTGACGCTCGGGGTGTAGTCAGACCCAGTCGGAACCTGACGCTTAACCTGACGCTCGGGGTGTAGTCCGACCCAGTCGGAACCTGACGCTCAGGGTGTAGTCTGACCCGGTCGGAACCTGACTCTCAACCTGACGCTCGGGGTGTAGTCTGACCCAGTCGGAACCTGACGCATAACCTGACGCTCAACCTGACGCTCGGGGTGTAGTCCGACCCAGTCGGAACCTGACGCTTAACATGATGCTCGGGGTGTAGTCCGACCCAGTCGGAACCTGGCGCTTAACCTGACGCTCGGGGTGTAGTCCGACCCAGTCGTAACCTGACGCTCGGGACGTAGTCCGACCCAGTCGGAACCTGACGCTTAACCTGACGCTCGGAGTGTAGTTCGACCCAGTCGGAACCTGACTCTTAACCTGACGCTCGGGGCATAGTCCGACCCAGTCGGAACCGATCCGCATGTAATTCCTGTCTGCTCTGGAGTGACCTTTGGCCTTAAGGCTCCGTCTTTGTGACCAAACCTTTGTGCGGTTTGCTTGTTTGGTTCTCAAAGGACAGAGAAGACTGTGCACCTTGACAAGGTATACAGCAGGGGCAGCAATTTCAGAAAGAGCAACTTAATATTAAAAAGAACAAGTATCGTAAAGCTGCTCACTTTGCGAACAGCAACTGGTTTATTGGTCAGACCAAACCCTCTGCCTGACCGACATGTCAGCTCACCAATAAACCCTTTGGCGTTGTTGTGAAGTGGCCGTGGCTGCTCTGCCAGCCCTTCAAATGACCTCTGACCTTTCCCAGCACATGTTCATGAGGCCGTTAACGCATTTGGCTGCACACGCCTCTCATTTTGGCCTTTTAAGCAGGTCTAACGTAGTATTCAACTTCTGTTGACCCAACGTCATCGTCCAGATTAGTCTAGGCTGATGTCTTTCCTTAGTAGACCTGCGAGACTTGTTTTGACTCAGGAGAGATTTGACACCAGTGCCTTATAGTCTCCTGTAGATTCTGAGTGGTCAGGGATCTAACACTTAAACTACGTGATGTGCATGTGTTGTAAGACTGTGGAGAGATCTAACACTTAAACTACGTGATGTGCATGTGTTGAAAGAGTGGTCAGGGATCTAACACTTAAACTATGTGATGTGCATGTGTTGAAAGAGTGGCCAGGGATCTAACAGTTAAACTACGTGATGTGCATGTGTTGGAAGAGAGGTCAGGGATCTAACACTTAAACTACGTGATGTGCATGTGTTGTAAGACTGTGGAGAGATCTAACACTTAAACTACGTGATGTGCATGTGTTGAAAGAGTGGTCAGGGATCTAACACTTAAACTACGTGATGTGCATGTGTTGGAAGAGAGGTCAGGGATCTAACACTTAAACTACGTGATGTGCATGTGTTGTAAGACTGTGGAGAGATCTAACACTTAAACTACGTGATGTGCATGTGTTGAAAGAGTGGTCAGGGATCTAACACTTAAACTACGTGATGTGCATGTGTTGAAAGAGTGGCCAGGGATCTAACAGTTAAACTACGTAATGTGCATGTGTTGGAAGAGTGGTCAGGGATCTAACACTTAAACTACGTGATGTGCATGTGTTGGAAGAGTGGTCAGGGATCTAACACTTAAACTACGTGATGTGCATGTGTTGGAAGACTGTGGAGAGATCTAACACTTAAACTACGTGATGTGCATGTGTTGAAAGAGTGGTCAGAGATCTAACACTTAAGCTACGTGATGTGCATGTGTTGAAAGGTCAGGGCTGCATGCCTATGTCCCTGCATTCCGAGTGCTTTCCATGACCAGACCGATTAACTGAAGGTGCAATGTGGGGTTTCTGCTGGACAATGTCTCTCTGTCTGTCAGAACAGCACAGACCTTTACAGCACAGACCTTTACATAACTTTACAGCACAGACCTTTACAGACCTTTTCAGCACAGACCTTTACAGACCTTTACAGCACAGACCTTTACAGACCTTTACAGCACAGACCTTTGCAGCACAGACCTTTACAGACCTTTACAGCACAGACCTTTACAGACCTTTACAGCACAAACCTTTACAGCACAGACCTTTACAGACCTTTACAGCACAGACCTTTACAGACCTTTACAGCACAAACCTTTACAGCACAGACCTTTACAGCACAAACCTTTACAGCACAGACCTTTACAGCACAAACCTTTACAGCACAGACCTTAACAGACCTTTACAGCACAGACCTTTACAGCACAGACCTTTACAGCACAGACCTTTACAGCACAGACCTTTACAGCACAGACCTATACAGACCTTTACAGCACAGACCTTTACAGCACAGACCTTTACAGACCTTTACAGCACAAACCTTAACAGCACAAACCTTAACAGCACAGACCTTTACAGCACAGACCTTTACAGCACAGACCTTCACAGCACAGACCTTCACAGCACAGACCTTCACAGCACAGACTTTCACAGCACAGACCTTCACAGCACAGGCCACAGACCTTTACAGCACAGAGAACATGCAGCTTTCTCAGAATTCCTGTGCATCCCAGGGGTCTAGAGTTCCAGAATTCCTGTGCATCCCAGGGGTCTTGAGTGCCTTTGTTGCTCCAGGAGTTTGTCATGAATTTTGCATACGTTTTTCAGAACGGGAAGAATGTAAGCAAAGGGTCAAGAGACGCACATGCGCACGGAATAGCTGTGCTTCCTCATGTCACAATCACATCGTTATTATCTTCAGTAGAGCTACACATTGCACCCTCCTCATGTCACAATCACATCGTTATTATCTTCAGTAGAGCTACACATTGCACCCTCCTCATGTCACAATCACATCGTTATTATCTTCAGTAGAGCTACACATTGCACCCTCCTCATGTCACAATCACATCGTTATTATCTTCAGTAGAGCTACACATTGCACCTTCAAGCAAAGTGTATGAAAATGTAAAATTGTGCTGAAGCTGTTGTAGCCATTAGAGTTCTCTATTTGAAGATATGTTTCTTGTTTTCAGAAGGTATCAACAGAAGCAAAGATTTGAAGAGTAAGTAACAGAATAGAAGTTGAAGTCCTGCAATGCACTTTGTTTCTGTTTATTATGCAAATTATATTTTCTGTTTTGAGTATGTAGGCAGTGGGGGTTTTTTATTGCGTAATTCACTCTTGTCCAAGCTCCTCCCCTTATTAACCAGTACCTGCCACTGTGGTTTATTTTCCTGCCTCTTATTACCAGCAGCTTACACACACACACACACACACACACACACACACACACACACACACACACACACACTCTTTGACATGTAGATACATACACACTTTCACACACGTATAGATGCACACACTCTAACACACAGAGTGTTGAGATGTCATTTTGTTCTCCCTCTGTTTCTCTGGGCTGGTTTGCTTATGATAGTGATGCTTCCCAGAGGTGCTCCGATGACTGCACTCACACGTGTGATATTTACACATACACACACAAGTTTGATATGGACACACACACACCCGCCCACATTTGATATTTACACACACACACGCACACACACACGCATACACTTTTGATACCCCCCCCCCCCCCCCCCCCCCCACGCACACACACACACATTTGATACCCCACACACACACACACACACACACACACACACACACACACACATTTGATATTCCCACACACACACACACACATTTGATATTCCCACACACACACACATTTGATATTCCCACACACACATTTGATATTCACACACTCATTTGATATTCACACACACACACACACACACACACACACACACACACACACACACACACACACACATTTAATATTCCCCCAGGGATGGGTAAACTACGCCAAGCACTTTCATATGGCCCGCCGAGCATTTCATTAGGTTATCAGGTTGCTCGCTATTTTTTTTCTGCAATAGACAACGTTGTGGTTAGCTTTACTGCAAACTGCTTTTCACTCTTCTTAGAAAACGTTTACAATATCAATGTCAAAATATCATGTTACATAGAGATGATGCTCGTTGGTATCTCCATTGCGGCTGATCTCACTTCAACGTTCTGCTCCTCCATTTAACTGGGAGCGCGTCTGAGCGCGCTCAAGAGGGAGAGAGAGAGCGGCAGGTTCCAGCTGGCTCGTCATTGTTGATAATTGATATCTCCTTATAAGAAACGTTTAAAAGGAAATCATGAAGGCAACAGTAGTTCCCACTACTGACCATTTATAAACTGTGAGAGAGCACAGCCATGGGAACAGCACTAGCCATAGGCTATATTTCAGTGGAGCTGGTAAAAGATAATTGACTAAACGTGAATTGCTCTTAAAGTGACAGTGCACCATTTATAAATGAGCTAAACAGCATCAGATTAGCAGTAATCAATTAATGTTTGAAAACAAATAAATATTTTTTTTTTTTTTTGGGGGGGTGGTCAATTTTCAAAACCCAATGTGGCCCTTGAGCCAAAATGTTTGCCCACCCCTGGTCTAAACTCTCAAATACACTTATTTCTCATTAGAGACTGTTGAAATATTAAGACTAAACCCTCAAATACACTTATTTCTTATTAGAGACAGCTGCTTTTCCATAAAGGAACATTGCTGCACATGCAGTACACCAAGCTGGCTCATATTTGCCAAATCTTGATTTCTCAATCGGCTTTTTCCAGTTCACAGAAGTCCATGTTTATGAGTGAATTAAGCATTAAATATCTGATGAGCCGGTAAAGGGCTCGTAAAGCCGTTTAGTCCTCACTGTATCTGGCATGGCATCGGCGAGCCTCTGGCCGTGTGTTGCTTGAGTTTTTTTAGAGTTTGAAGCCAGTGGGTAGTGTGTCGGTCAGCATAATGGGGCGTCTCTTTCAGATGGCAAGGAGGGCAAGAACAAGGAGGCGGCCGTGATGTCATCGTCTTCTTCGGCAGTCAAGCCCAAGCTGAAGAACACCAGCAGCATTGCTGGCATCGCCCTCTGCTGGCAGGGAGTCGTACAGAGACAGGTCAGTCAAACGCGCGCACACACACACACACACACACACACACAGACGAACCGTAAAGGGTGTGTCGTTCGGTTCAATAATGTCCCATGTACCATTGCAACATACACACACGATAGATAGATACTTTATTGATCCCCATGGGAAATTCACACACACATGTATAAAAGCATACACAGACACATTCATTCATACTTTAAATACATCAATATAATCAAGCAAATGGTGCTCTCTCTGTGCAGGTGAAGAAGTTTCTGGACTCCACATGTAGCCTGCCTGACTTTGTGGAGCGTTACCGGGCGATGTACCTGCGTCTGAAGAACGCCATGGAAGAGCTGTTTGGCCAGCAGACGGCGTTCGTGCTGGCGCTCCGACAGGGCTTCTCCGCCGCACTGCTGCAGCTCTCCATCCTCACCTCCATGCACGTGAGTACACAACTACATCACCCACAATGCACCTCTCCATCCTCACCTCCATGCACGTGAGTACACAACTACATCACCCACAATGCACCTCTCAGCCCCCACCTCCATGCACGTGAGTACACAACTACATCACCCACAATGCACCTCTCAGCCCCCACCTCCATGCACGTGAGTACACAACTACATCACCCACAATGCACCTCTCCTACATCACCTCCATGCACGTGAGTACACAACTACATCACCCACAATGCATCTCTCAGCCCCCACCTCCATGCACGTGAGTACACAACTACATCACCCACAATGCATCTCTACTACATCACCCACAATGCACCTCTCCATCCTCACCTCCATGCACGTGAGTACACAACTACATCACCCACAATGCATCTCTACTACATCACCCACAATGCACCTCTCCATCCTCACCTCCATGCACGTGAGTACACAACTACATCACCCACAATGCATCTCTACTAAATCACCCACAATGCATCTCTCAGCCCCCACCTCCATGCACGTGAGTACACAACGACAGCCCCCTGCCTCCATGTACATAATTGTGCGATCCATTTGTACGAATGGGTCTTCTTACGAGTAGTAAGAAGTTACACAAAATTACATGACGGCACGGCCCTCTGAAGTCGTCTGACGAGAAGCGGTCTCGTACAAATCAATAGACCCCCAATTCACGGAGAGTTCTGACGATTTGAACGTTGCGTCATTTCACAAGTTACAAGTTGCCACAAGCCGTCACCACGTACAAATGGAACGCACGATAAGTGTAGAGTTACATTGCTCACAATGCATCAGCCCCCTCCTCTATGTACATGAGTACCGAACTACACCACCCACAATTCATCTCTCAGCCTCCATCTCCACGCACTTGAGTACTAACATTACTCAAAACAAATTTCTGCACTTGCACCACCATCGGCCATCAGTGGCTCAGGAGGGAGAGGGGTCGTCCAGCAGCTGCCCTACTCCTCCTGCTCTGTCGGAGTGTCCTTGATCCATCTGAAATTTCTCATGATTGCATGTTTCTGTTCAAAGCTAAATTAAAATCATTCATGGTTTGAATTATTCTTGGCTTGTGTTATCAACGACTAAGCTGTGTTCTGTCTGTGTGTGTGTCTGTGTGGTGTGTGTGTGTGTTCTGTTGTTTGTGTTTGTGTGTGTGTGTGTGTGTGTGTGTGTTCTGTGTGTGTGCGCGTGCGCGTGTTCTGTGTGTGTGTGTGTGTGTGTGTGTGTGTGTGTGTGTAGGTGAGTGAGCGCTTTGCCCAGTACATTGACCTGATGATCCAGGAGAGCTGTGGTGACAGTGGCAACGTGGAGACGCTCAGCCAGCTGCAGCAGTTCCTGGAGCCCATGCTCTTCCTGTCCGGCCTCGAGCTCGCCAACACCTTCGAGCACTTCTACAGGTGAGACACACACACACACCCCACTACAGCACCTGGAGTACTTGTATAGATGAGGGAAGCACTTTGCTGGAGGCTGTGTGGGTGCGGATGGACCTTTACATCGTCTTTACATCTACGTAGTCTTTACGTAGTCTTTACGTAGTCTTTACATCGTCTTTACGTAGTCTTTGCGTAGTCTTTACATCGTCTTTACGTAGTCTTTGCGTAGTCTTTGCGTAGTCTTTACATCGTCTTTACGTAGTCTTTACATCGTCTTTACGTAGTCTTTACATCGTCTTTACATCGTCTTTGCGTAGTCTTTACATCGTCTTTACATCGTCTTTGCGTAGTCTTTACATCGTCTTTACATCGTCTTTACATCGTCTTTACGTAGTCTTTACATCGTCTTTACGTAGTCTTTGCGTAGTCTTTACATCGTCTTTACATCGTCTTTGCGTAGTCTTTACATCGTCTTTACATCGTCTTTACGTAGTCTTTACATCGTCTTTACGTAGTCTTTACATCGTCTTTACGTAGTCTTTGCGTAGTCTTTACATCGTCTTTACATCGTCTTTACATCGTCTTTACATCGTCTTTGCGTAGTCTTTACGTAGTCTTTACATCGTCTTTACATCGTCTTTACATCGTCTTTACGTAGTCTTTACGTAGTCTTTACATCGTCTTTACATCGTCTTTACATCGTCTTTGCGTAGTCTTTACATCGTCTTTACGTAGTCTTTACATCGTCTTTACATCGTCTTTACATCGTCTTTACATCGTCTTTGCGTAGTCTTTACGTAGTCTTTACATCGTCTTTACATCGTCTTTACATCGTCTTTGCGTAGTCTTTACATCGTCTTTACATCGTCTTTACATCGTCTTTGCGTAGTCTTTACGTAGTCTTTGCGTAGTTTTTACGTAGTCTTTACGTAGTCTTTACATCGTCTTTGCGTAGTCTTTACATCGTCTTTACGTAGTCTTTACATCGTCTTTACGTAGTCTTTACATCGTCTTTACATCGTCTACATCGTCTTTACATCGTCTTTGCGTAGTCTTTACATCGTCTTTACATCGTCTTTACGTAGTCTTTACATCGTCTTTACATCGTCTTTACATCGTCTACATCGTCTTTACGTAGTCTTTGCGTAGTCTTTACGTAGTTTTTACGTAGTCTTTACGTAGTCTTTACATCGTCTGCGTAGTCTTTACATCGTCTTTGCGTCGTCTTTACGTAGTCTTTACGTAGTCTTTGCGTAGTCTTTGCGTAGTCTTTACATCGTCTTTACGTAGTCTTTACATCGTCTTTACATCGTCTTTACATCGTCTTTGCGTAGTCTTTACGTAGTCTTTACGTAGTCTTTGCGTAGTCTTTGCGTAGTCTTTACGTAGTCTTTACATCGTCTTTACGTAGTCTTTACATCGTCTTTACATCGTCTTTACGTAGTCTTTGCGTAGTCTTTACATCGTCTTTACGTAGTCTTTGCGTAGTCTTTACACCGTCTTTACGTAGTCTTTACGTAGTCTTTGCGTAGTCTTTGCGTAGTCTTTGCGTAGTCTTTATATTGTCTTTACATTTTTACCTATTTGTTTTCTTTTTTGAGCACCTACCAGGATTGGATGTGCAGACATTCTCTAATCACTAATTACTCTGTCATCCCCCCCCCCGGCGTGTGTGTAGGTACTACCTGGGGGACCGTCTGCTGGGCCAGAGCAAGGTGTGGCTGGAGAGTGCTGTGATCGAGCAGATCGGCTCCTGCTTCCCCAACCGCTTCCCCCAGCAAATGCTCACCAACCTGCGCGAGTCCCAGGAGCTGCAGCAGGAGTTCCACCTGTACAGACTACAACAGCTGGACAAGACCCTGCAGGACCTGGACGAGGAGGTCAGAGCACGCACGCACAGACACACAGACACACATATGCACACACGCACGCACACTCACACGCATGCCTACACACACACACACACTCCGCTGACACGGACATAAGGCACTCTAGTTTAGGGGGTGTCCATAAAGATGTAGGACAACATGCACCATTGTGTGTAAATGTATAGGAAATGTATGTCCCATGATGTCAGGGGAATCCCCACAGTGCTAACAGTGCTCCTCTTGATACTTACTAGACAGAAGACCTTGTGCACACAAATGCACCTAGCATGCATTAGATCTCTCCCCATTTAAATACACAGTGTAAAATAACTTAAATATACAGTGTATAAGAAATTAAATACACAGTGTATAAGAACTTAAATACACAGTGTATAAGAACTTAAATACACAGTGTATAAGAACTTAAATACACAGTGGAAAAGAACTTACATGTGTAAAATAACTTAAGTACGCAGTGTAAAATAACTTAAGTACGCAGTGTATAGGAACTAAAGCACTAGGAGAGGAAACATGACTGATTTTGGACACAGTGGTTGCCAAGTGCACACAATTCAAAGTTGAGTCTTGGAGACATGTAAAACTCACCCTGTGTGTGTGTGTGTGTGTGTGTGTGTGTGTGTGTGTGTGTGTGTGTTTTAGATGATGGACGATCAGTCGTCCGAGCCAGATGATGACAGTGAGGTGAAGGTGCTGGTCTTGTCTCCCCGCTGCTGGGCTGTGTCGCCCCCTTGCTTCCTGGAGGACCCCAGGAAGCACTTCCCTGCTCAGCTGTGCAGCTACCTGGCCGAGTTCACTGACTTCTACTCCAGCAGTCAGTACCTCTCACCTCCCCTGTGTGTGTGTGTGTGTGTGTGTGTCTGTCCATACAAGTTTAAGTTTTTAGTTCGGTAATTTTTTTGTACATTTATGGGAATTATTTGACTGACTTTTATGAACATTTCTAAGAAGAGTGTGTGTGTTTGTGCGTGTGTGTGTGTGTGAGATGTGATGTGCGTGTGATGTGATGTGCGTGTGTGTGTGTGTGTGTGTCCTAGGCCAGAGCATATACAGCCTGAGTCACAGCAAGCCACGGCGTCTGCAGTGGACCTGGCTGGGTCACGCTGAGCTGCACTACGACTCCTGCACCCTCTACGTGTCCACCCTACAGATGTACATCCTGCTGCAGTTCAACAACAAGGAGGTACACACACACACACACACACACACACCCTGCAGATGTACATCCTGCTGCAGTTCAACAACAAGGAGGTACACACACACACACACACACACACACACACACACACACACACACACACACCCTGCAGATGTACATCCTGCTGCAGTTCAACAACAAGGAGGTACACACACACACACACACACCCTGCAGATGTACATCCTGCTGCAGTTCAACAACAAGGAGGTACACACACACACACACACACCCTGCAGATGTACATCCTGCTGCAGTTCAACAACAAGGAGGTACACACACACACACACACCACACACACACACACCCTGCAGATGTACATCCTGCTGCAGTTCAACAACAAGGAGGTACACACACACACACACACACACACACACCCTGCAGATGTACATCCTGCTGCAGTTCAACAACAGGGAGGTACACACACACACACACACACACACACACACACACCCTACAGATGTACACCCTGCTGCAGTTCAACAACAAGGAGGTACACACACACACACACACACACACACACACACACACACACACACACACACACACACACCCTACAGATGTACATCCTGCTGCAGTTCAACAACAAGGAGGTACACACACACACATACACACACACACACACACACACACACACACACACACACACATACATACACACATCACACTCTCACACACACATACATACACACATCACACACACACACACACCCTACAGATGTACACCCTGCTGCAGTTCAACAACAAGGAGGTACACACACACACACACCCTACAGATGTACATCCTGCTGCAGTTCAACAACAAGGAGGTACACACACACACACACACACACACACACACATACACGTACATACACACATCACACTCTCACACACACATACATACACACATCACACTCACTCACTCACACACTCTCACACACACACATACACATACATACACACATCACACTCTCACACACACATACATACACACATCACACTCACTCACTCACACACTCTCACACACACACATACACATACATACACACATCACACTCTCACACACACATACATACACACATCACACTCACTCACTCACACACTCTCACACACCACACTCACACACACACATCAAACTCACACACACACTCACACACACACACACACACACTCCACACTCACTCACTCACTCACACACTCTCACACACCACACATCACCCACACACACACCACACTCACACTCACACTCTCACACACACACACACACAAACACTCGCCTCTGTGCTTCATACTGGCTTCTGTTCTTCTCCTGTGGCAGGATGTGAGTGTGGACGTTCTCCAGAAGGACACCGGTCTGTCCACGGCCGTTCTGGCCCATGCTCTAGAACCCCTCACAGGAGACAAGGGCATCCTCATGCAGGACCCCGCCAAAGGTGAGGTGTCCTCCCCACCTGCCTGTGTAAAATTCACCCCACATGTTTCTGTGTCATACAGTCATAACCCTTTGGTCCTACACGTATTAAAAAAGGTATTTCTGTAGCTGTTATTATAACCTGTTGAGGCCATTATATATGATCATCTATTTTCAAGTCTTAAGTGAAGCAGCCCCAGCCTGAATATAGCCGCCTGAAAACTTAAAACCCTTTTATGTTACAGTATTGCCCTGTGACTGCAGTATTGCCCTGTATTGCCCCATGTTACAGTATTGCCCTGTGACTGCAGTATTGCCCTGTTTTGCCCTGTGACTGCAGTATTGCCCTGTATTGCCTCATGTTGCAATATTGCCCCATGTTGCAGTATTGCCCTGTGGCTGCAGTATTGCCCTGTATTTGCCCCATGTTGCAGTATTGCCCTGTATTTGCCCCATGTTGCAGTATTGCCCTGTATTTGCCCCATGTTGCAGTATTGCCCTGTATTTGCCCCATGTTGCAGTATTGCCCTGTATTTGCCCCATGTTGCAGTATTGCCCTGTTTTGCCCTGTGGCTGCAGTATTGCCCTGTGACTGCAGTATTGCCCTGTGACTGCAGTATTGCCCTGTGGCTGCAGTATTGCCCTGTGGCTGCAGTATTGCCCTGTATTTGCCCCATGTTGCAGTATTGCCCTGTATTTGCCCCATGTTGCAGTATTGCCCTGTTTTGCCCTGTGGCTGCAGTATTGCCCTGTGACTGCAGTATTGCCCTGTGGCTGCAGTATTGCCCTGTATTTGCCCCATGTTGCAGTATTGCCCTGTGACTGCAGTATTGCCCTGTATTTGCCCCATGTTGCAGTATTGCCCTGTATTGCCCCATGTTGCAGTATTGCCCTGTGGCTGCAGTATTGCCCTGTGACTGCAGTATTGCCCTGTATTTGCCCCATGTTGCAGTATTGCCCTGTATTGCCCCATGTTGCAGTATTGCCCTGTGGCTGCAGTATTGCCCTGTTTTGCCCCATGTTGCAGTATTGCCCTGTATTTGCCCCATGTTGCAGTATTGCCCTGTATTTGCCCTGTGGCTGCAGTATTGCCCTGTTTTGCCCCATGTTGCAGTATTGCCCTGTATTTGCCCCATGTTGCAGTATTGCCCTGTATTGCCCCATTGCTGCAGTATTGCCCTGTTTTGCCCCATGTTGCAGTATTGCCCTGTATTGCCCCATGTTGCAGTATTGCCCTGTATTTGCCCTGTGGCTGCAGTATTGCCCTGTATTGCCCCATGTTGCAGTATTGCCCCATGTTGCAGTATTGCCCTGTATTTGCCCCATGTTGCAGTATTGCCCTGTATTGCCCCATGTTGCAGTATTGCCCTGTATTGCCCCATTGCTGCAGTATCACTTGGTGTGTTTGGGGAGCGTTGGGGTTGTTGAGGCGCCATGGTGACTAACTCAGCGCGTTGTGTCCCAGGAGAGCTGCGGCTGAACCCGAGGCTGCTGTCCCAGAGTGGTGGCGCCCAGAGCGTCTTCCACCTGCTGCCCAAGCAGACGTACCTGAACGTGGACGAGGACGCCGCCCGCACCCTGGAGCGCAAGAGGAACTACATCTACTGCCTCATCGTCCAGATCATGAAGAGCGAGCGCGAGATGCACATCGACAACCTCGTCTTCAGGGTGTGTGTGTGTGTGTGTGAATCTGTGCACATGGTTTCTGTGTTTGTGCATGAACCTTTACTGTGTGCCTGTGTGTTTGTTCGTTTGCCTGGTTTGAGTGTGTGTACATGGTACTTGACCTTCTGTGTGTGTATGTGTGCGCGTGTGCGTGCGTGTGCGTGCATGTGCGTGCGTGTGTGTGTGTGTGTGTGTGTGTGTGTGCCCTGCAGGTGTTGGACACGTGCTGGAAGCAGGAGGCGTTGCGTTCCCCGGGCGCGGTGCGCTTCAGCTGCAGCACCACCGACGTGCTGTCGTGCGTCATCCACGTGATCAACAAGGGCTACGTGCGGCGCAACGACGACAGCCCCCACATCCTGGAGTTCCTCCCCGAGGACCCCTCCACGCCGCAGAAGGGCCAGGCCCAGTTCTCCTTCAGCCGCTCCGACCTCAAGAAGAACTCCACCAAGGCAGACATCAGGTGTGAGGACCACCTTGAGCTTGACCTTGAGCTTGACCTTGACCTTTAAACTTTGACCTTTGTCTTAGCTCACACCCCTCTGTTGGGGTATGAAATGTTGAGTTGTGAGTGGGGGGAGGGGTGGTGTGTGTGTGTGTGCGTGTGTGTGTGCGTGTGCGTGTGCGTGTGCGTGTGTGTGTGTGTGTGCGTGTGTGTGTGTGTGCGTGCATGAAAGGGGAATGGAATTCGCCTCCTGGCCAACCTTCTGCCAAACCTGTGGCTCAGAGTCTTAAGAGACCACCAGCCACCTCCCCTATACCAGTGAGGCTCATAAAAAAAAAAAAAAAAAAAAATCCTTCTGTTCAGGTTTTGCTTGCGTTCTCATGACCTTCTCTTGTTCAGGGCAAGTGACAAATGAAGTCTGTAAAAAGAGAAAAGTAATGAGCTGATCACTCGGCCACAGAGCCAAATCAGTGCGGTCCATAGATACTGTGCGCTCCCTCTGCCTTACTGTCTTGTCAGTTCAGCTCTGCTGTTAATGGTTCTGTATGTGTTAGCGCTCGGTGAATGATTGTAGAAGTGGTTGTGGGCTTTGCAACGTCTGGATCTCTGTCTGTCAGCCACAGAGTTACTCAAAGTGCTGCTGATGCCTCTGCACTGTTTATTTCGCACCAAAAATTTACCAGCCCTACCTTCTAATCTTTTTTTTTTCTCTTCTAAAGTTGGCGTTTCAGGCCAACGCACGCATACTTATAAATATAAATATACATATATAAATATGTTTTACTAATTTTAAATAAAGAGCTTTGAATTTTGAACCATGTTTGTTGGCGTTTTTATTTCGTCTGACAAAACCAAATTCAGTTTTGATTATTCGAAGACCAGTGACTAACCCTTAGAGGACTATTGACGCAAAGTGCGTCAAAAAACACACCCATTCTTCTCTGTTAAATTGCTCCGGAGTTATTCGTCGCAGCGAGATGAAACCTCTATTGTGTGACAGAGCAGAGGTGGGGCTTTCCAAAGAGACTAGGCACGTGTCTGTACTATCAAGTACTCAAATTTTAAAAAATCATGTAATTAAATCAAATTGCATCATATTTACAGTCTATACTGCTCTGCGTTCACCTGCGCACCCATTACTCTAGTTTGAATTACTCTAGAACCCGTGATGGCATAGATGTGCCAGATGAATAAGGACACACAGAACTCTCTATTGATACCAAACACATCCTTCTGGGTCAAAGGGATTGCGTTATAAAAACAGACGAAGGGACAGCAAAATAATAACTTCATATAGCTCAACCTCCCCGACGTTTTCATGTGTTTCTCTATGGCAAAGCATGTTCATAATCCGGTTTTGAGATCCTAGCAAATCCCTGCATGGTATCCAATTTAAGGCTCTTTTCTTTGTTCGACAAAGAAACACTTTATTGCCTTTACTTTGTGCATTGCAATGCAGTAAAAAGTTGTTGTAGAGAATCAGGCTACTGCGCATGCTCAGGTCAGGTCAGGTAGGTCAGGTCAGGTCCGTTCGTGTCACAGATGTGGAGTGCAGAAAGGTCATAGGTGAGAGAAGAGACTGATCACATTTTTCATCACTATATAAAAAATGGCATTTATGTCTGTAAGGCACACAACACACATTTCTGTAAATGGCTCAGCCCCAGAGACTCCCTCCACCGTGGTCCACAGATTGCCAGATTCAGGACAGGCTGCCCTACATACACATGCAAGTCATGTCCAGCTGGCAGCTTGCTGTGGTGAGATACATTTCAAAATGTAAGAATTTTATGATATGTTTTTTTTGTTTTGTTGTTTTTTATTATTTAAAAACCAAAATCAAATCAATACAAGTAGTGGCAGATCTAGGTAGCCTAGATTCTGCTGAAAAAAAATAAAATAAAAAAAATATATAGCTTGTGTGAATGCCACTTGCAATGACCAGGATAAATGCTTATACCTAAAGGTAGTGAGAATGCCCAGGAAATAGGGTTAAGGACCGCTGCAAACTAAATTCTATAGAAGTAGGTATTCATGAGCATTAACTTTGTAACAATGCGTAATATAACATAATATTAATTTGTTCCTTCAGATAACACTGAACAATTATAACATCAGCAAATGTTTTAATTGTTTACAATGTTGTAACCATCTTAACCTAAAGACATTTTAATTCTGAATAAAAATTGGCAAAATATAAAAACAAAAGCAGACATCTAAGAACAAGTTTACTTTTACTAGTACCAAAAAACATTCTGCCGTCCAAAATTAGTTTGGTTATGCCAGGATATACCAGGATAGGATAGATACAGTATACCAGGATAGGATAGATACAGTCAAGACTTTTAATTAATTGTTTTAATGTAACTCGTTTAATGAGCATTTTCTATAGAATAGAGTTATTTAATATGAGCATTCTCTATAGAATAGTCATTTCAGTTATATTTACATTTAGTAATGTGATGACATTATCACTCAGTGCAATGAGGTAAAATCATTTCAAATGAACTGAAATCTCAAATGTAAGAGGGCACCTCCATTAGTGAAGTCTGGCGAGGATGTTAATCACCTCATCGCTGTAAGACTGCGCCTGTTCACATTTAGAAATGCCACTCTCTGCGTCATCTCTGTTGTGTGAAAGACATGCCAGGTCTCAACTGTAAAGCTCAGCTGTCCCATAAGAGATCACAAATTGGTGAGCCAGAACTGAACCTCAAGTATGTGTATGTGTGTACCATACAATGCTAAAACTACCCGTGTGTGTGTGTGCGTGTGCGTGATATGTATGTTCATATGCGTGTGTGT